>NC_135565.1:1392500-1422500 GCF_964340395.1 Glandiceps talaboti | reverse complement strand
GTCTAAGTTTTGATATATCAGTTAATTCAGTATATATTATGTCTAGGTTTTGATATATCAGTTAATTCAGTATATATTATGTCTAAGTTTTGATATATCAGTTAATTCAGTATATATTATGTCTAGGTTTTGATATATCAGTTAATTCAGTATATATTATGTCTAGGTTTTGATATATCAGTTAATTCAGTATATATTATGTCTAGGTTTTGATATATCAGTTAATTCAGTATATATTATGTCTAAGGTTTGATATATCAGTTAATTCAGTATATATTATGTCTAAGTTTTGATATATCAGTTAATTCAGTATATATTATGTCTAGGTTTTGATATATCAGTTAATTCAGTATATATTATGTCTAGGTTTTGATATATCAGTTAATTCAGTATATATTATGTCTAAGTTTTGATATATCAGTTAATTCAGTATATATTATGTCTAGGTTTTGATATATCAGTTAATTCAGTATATATTATGTCTAAGTTTTGATATATCAGTTAATTCAGTATATATTATGTCTAGGTTTTGATATATCAGTTAATTCAGTATATATTATGTCTAAGTTTTGATATATCAGTTAATTCAGTATATATTATGTCTAAGTTTTGATATATCAGTTAATTCAGTATATATTATGTCTAGGTTTGATATATCAGTTAATTCAGTATATATTATGTCTAGGTTTTGATATATCAGTTAATTCAGTATATATTATGTCTAAGTTTTGATATATCAGTTAATTCAGTATATATTATGTCTAAGTTTTGATATATCAGTTAATTCAGTATATATTATGTCTAGGTTTTGATATATCAGTTAATTCAGTATATATTATGTCTAAGTTTTGATATATCAGTTAATTCAGTATATATTATGTCTAAGTTTTGATATATCAGTTAATTCAGTATATATTATGTCTAAGTTTTGATATATCAGTTAATTCAGTATATATTATGTCTAAGTTTTGATATATCAGTTAATTCAGTATATATTATGTCTAGGTTTTGATATATCAGTTAATTCAGTATATATTATGTCTAAGTTTTGATATATTAGTTAATTCAGTATATATTATGTCTAAGTTTTGATATATCAGTTAATTCAGTATATATTATGTCTAGGTTTTGATATATCAGTTAATTCAGTATATATTATGTCTAGGTTTTGATATATCAGTTAATTCAGTATATATTATGTCTAGGTTTTGATATATCAGTTAATTCAGTATATATTATGTCTAAGGTCTGATATATCAGTTAATTCAGTATATATTATGTCTAGGTTTTGATATATCAGTTAATTCAGTATATATTATGTCTAAGTTTTGATATATCAGTTAATTCAGTATATATTATGTCTAAGTTTTGATATATCAGTTAATTCAGTATATATTATGTCTAGGTTTTGATATATCAGTTAATTCAGTATATATTATGTCTAGGTTTTGATATATCAGTTAATTCAGTATATATTATGTCTAAGTTTTGATATATCAGTTAATTCAGTATATATTATGTCTAGGTTTTGATATATCAGTTAATTCAGTATATATTATGTCTAGGTTTTGATATATCAGTTAATTCAGTATATATTATGTCTAAGGTTTGATATATCAGTTAATTCAGTATATATTATGTCTAAGGTTTGATATATCAGTTAATTCAGTATATATTATGTCTAGGTTTTGATATATCAGTTAATTCAGTATATATTATGTCTAAGTTTTGATATATCAGTTAATTCAGTATATATTATGTCTAGGTTTTGATATATCAGTTAATTCAGTATATATTATGTCTAAGTTTTGATATATCAGTTAATTCAGTATATATTATGTCTAAGTTTTGATATATCAGTTAATTCAGTATATATTATGTCTAGGTTTTGATATATCAGTTAATTCAGTATATATTATGTCTAGGTTTTGATATATCAGTTAATTCAGTATATATTATGTCTAGGTTTTGATATATCAGTTAATTCAGTATATATTATGTCTAAGTTTTGATATATCAGTTAATTCAGTATATATTATGTCTAAGTTTTGATATATCAGTTAATTCAGTATATATTATGTCTAGGTTTTGATATATCAGTTAATTCAGTATATATTATGTCTAAGTTTTGATATATCAGTTAATTCAGTATATATTATGTCTAGGTTTTGATATATCAGTTAATTCAGTATATATTATGTCTAAGTTTTGATATATCAGTTAATTCAGTATATATTATGTCTAAGTTTTGATATATCAGTTAATTCAGTATATATTATGTCTAGGTTTGATATATCAGTTAATTCAGTATATATTATGTCTAGGTTTTGATATATCAGTTAATTCAGTATATATTATGTCTAAGTTTTGATATATCAGTTAATTCAGTATATATTATGTCTAAGTTTTGATATATCAGTTAATTCAGTATATATTATGTCTAGGTTTTGATATATCAGTTAATTCAGTATATATTATGTCTAAGTTTTGATATATCAGTTAATTCAGTATATATTATGTCTAAGTTTTGATATATCAGTTAATTCAGTATATATTATGTCTAAGTTTTGATATATCAGTTAATTCAGTATATATTATGTCTAAGTTTTGATATATCAGTTAATTCAGTATATATTATGTCTAGGTTTTGATATATCAGTTAATTCAGTATATATTATGTCTAAGTTTTGATATATTAGTTAATTCAGTATATATTATGTCTAAGTTTTGATATATCAGTTAATTCAGTATATATTATGTCTAGGTTTTGATATATCAGTTAATTCAGTATATATTATGTCTAGGTTTTGATATATCAGTTAATTCAGTATATATTATGTCTAGGTTTTGATATATCAGTTAATTCAGTATATATTATGTCTAAGGTCTGATATATCAGTTAATTCAGTATATATTATGTCTAGGTTTTGATATATCAGTTAATTCAGTATATATTATGTCTAAGTTTTGATATATCAGTTAATTCAGTATATATTATGTCTAAGTTTTGATATATCAGTTAATTCAGTATATATTATGTCTAGGTTTTGATATATCAGTTAATTCAGTATATATTATGTCTAGGTTTTGATATATCAGTTAATTCAGTATATATTATGTCTAGGTTTTGATATATCAGTTAATTCAGTATATATTATGTCTAGGTTTTGATATATCAGTTAATTCAGTATATATTATGTCTAAGGTTTGATATATCAGTTAATTCAGTATATATTATGTCTAAGGTTTGATATATCAGTTAATTCAGTATATATTATGTCTAGGTTTTGATATATCAGTTAATTCAGTATATATTATGTCTAAGTTTTGATATATCAGTTAATTCAGTATATATTATGTCTAGGTTTTGATATATCAGTTAATTCAGTATATATTATGTCTAGGTTTTGATATATCAGTTAATTCAGTATATATTATGTCTAGGTTTTGATATATCAGTTAATTCAGTATATATTATGTCTAGGTTTTGATATATCAGTTAATTCAGTATATATTATGTCTAAGTTTTGATATATCAGTTAATTCAGTATATATTATGTCTAGGTTTTGATATATCAGTTAATTAGTCCCCGCCGGACGAAGTCCGGGACGGAGACTTATGGATTGTGTTCCATCTGTCCGTGCATCCGTGCGTCCGTGCATCCGTCCGTCCGTCCGTCCGTCCATCCGCAGCCGTTACTTGGGCAACATACAATGGCATACATATGCACGTCAATTTGTTTCATGATACGATCCAATATGGCCGCCTAGCAGCCATTTTGTTTGCAAATTTTCCCTGTCTAAAGCCATAACTCAGACATGCTTGAACAGATCTCATTCAAAGTTGGTATTAGGACAGTGTTCTATGACATACATGTGCATATTCATTGTTGTTGTGATACGATCCAATATGGCTGCCTGGCAGCCATTTTGTTTGCGAATTTTCCCTGTCTAAAGCCATAACTCAGACATGCTTTAACAGATCTCATTCAAAGTTGGTATTAGGACAGTGTTTTATGACATACATGTGTTTATTCATTGTTGTCATGATACGATCCAATATGGCTGCTTGGCAGCCATTTGGTTTGTGAATTTTCATGTCCAAAGCCATAACTCAGACATGCTTGAACAGATCTCATTCAAAGTTGGTATTAGGACAGTGTTCTATGATATACATGTGCATATCCATTTTCATTGTGATACGATCCAATATGGCTGCCTGGTAGCCATTTTGTTTGCGAATTTTCATGTCCAAAGCCATAACTCAGACATGCTTGAACAGATCTCATTTAAAGTTGGTATTAGGACAGTGTTCTATTACATACATGTGCATATCCATTTTCGTCGTGATACGATCCAATATGGCTGCCTGGCAGCCGTTTTGTTTGTGAATTTTCCATGTCCAAAGCCATAACTCAGACTCCCCCATACCCAACCAATCCTTTATTGTTGGAGGCATATTCCATGTCCAACAAGCACACACAACATATCTAAGTCTGTTTGTTTTAGGTTCACAAGTGTTGTTGCGTGATCAGAGTAGTGATAATTCCTTAAAACCCAAGCATAGCGGGGACTATGTCATTGTCAATGGGTTGTTCAGTATATATTATGTAGGATATGTGATATGTAGAATAACTAAGGACAAAAAAGAATGCATTCTCTTGATGATAATATCAAACAGTTATTGAAACATTTTATTTATTCTGAAAACAAGATATGTAATAAATGTATAAGTGACAGAATGTGCACCCTTTCCTGAAGGACTTTGTCATATATGTGTACATATCTATAAAACCACTCTTAATAAATGTGTACATATCTATAAAACCACTCTTAATATTTGTGTGTGTACATATCTATAACACCACTCTTAATATTTGTATGTGTACATATCTATAACACCACTCTTAATATTTGTATGTGTACATATCTATAACACCACTCTTAATATTTGTATGTGTACATATCTATAACACCACTCTTAATATTTGTATGTGTACATATCTATAAAACCACTCTTAATATTTGTATGTGTACATATCTATAACACCACTCTTAATATTTGTATGTGTACATATCTATAACACCACTCTTAATATTTGTATGTGTACATATCTATAAAACCACTCTTAATAAATGTGTACATATCTATAACACCACTCTTAATATTTGTATGTGTACATATCTATAACACCACTCTTAATATTTGTATGTGTACATATCTATAACACCACTCTTAATATTTGTATGTGTACATATCTATAACACCACTCTTAATATTTGTATGTGTACATATCTATAAAACCACTCTTAATATTTGTATGTGTACATATCTATAACACCACTCTTAATATTTGTATGTGTACATATCTATAACACCACTCTTAATATTTGTATGTGTACATATCTATAACACCACTCTTAATATTTGTGTGTGTACATATCTATAACACCACTCTTAATATATATATATGTGTACATATCTATAAAACCACTCTTAATAAATGTGTACATATCTATAAAACCACTCTTAATATATATATGTGTACATATCTATAAAACCACTCTTAATATATATATGTGTACATATCTGTAAAACCACTCTTAATATATATATGTGTACATATCTGTAAAACCACTCTTAATCCTGGTCTTAATATTTTTCTACGAATGAACAACATCACTCTGAACATAATTGTAACATGTGTGGCACAACAATGTTAATGTATGTGTACATATATACAACATCACCCTTAATTAATACATGTGTACAAATGTATCACATCAATTTCAATAAATGTGTGCATATGCACAAGAAACTTAATGTATTTTTATATATGTATACCATTTCAATATATGTGTACACATGTACAAAGTCAGTCTTATGACAAACTGCAAACACTGAAACACTCTAAACACTGAACACATGTTCTTAAAAGATCAATGATCAAAGTCAATGATCGATGAGTGAACACTAAATGCATCCATACAAGGCAATCAATGATACAACAACACTGAATGCATCCATACAAGGCAATCAATGATATAACAACACTGAATGCATCCATACAAGTCAGTCAATGCCAAACATGCCAAACATTAATACATGCAACTTTGACAGCCAAACTTGACTATTGTAATTCACTTCTCTATGGACTCCCAGACAACACAATAGGCCTGTTACAACGAGCTCAAAATACTGCAGCAAGAATAATCACACGCACCAGGAAATTTGCACCGATCACCCCAGTTCTCACCCATCTCCATTGGTTACCAGTTTGTCTCAGGATTGACTACAAAATTTTGCTGTTAACTTTCAAGGCTATTCACAACCAGACTCCTGCGTACATCAGTGATCTGCTCCAGCCCTATATTCCAACTCGTACACTCCGTTCATCCACCAAGAAACTTTTAACATCTACAACCTACAAAACCATCACATATGGTGGCCATACATTTTCATATGCTGCGCCTAAACTATGGAACGTACTACCACTCGACATCAGAGAATCTCCAAACTTGGAAACTTTCAAAAGAAAACTGAAAACGCACTTATTCTCCAAAGCATACAGTGTGGTTTAGCCATTGAGCGTCATAGAGCAAAACAATGTTTTTGGATTTTGGCGCTATATAAACTTTGCTGATTGATTGATTGATTGAATGCATCCATACAAGGCAATCAATGATATAACAACACTATATGCATCCATACAAGGCAGTCAATGATATAACAACACTGAATGCATCCATACAAGGCAATCAATGATATAACAATACTAAATGCATCCATACAAGGCAATCAATGATATAACAACACTAAATACATCCATACAAGGCAGTCAATGATATAACAACACTGAATGCATCCATACAAGGCAATCAATGATATAACAACACTGAATGCATCCATACAAGTCAGTCAATGATATACAACACTAAATGCATCCATGCAAGGCAATCAATGATATAACAACACTGAATGCATCCATACAAGGCAGTCAATGATATAACAACACTAAATGCATCCATGCAAGGCAATCAATGATATAACAACACTGAATGCATCCATACAAGGCAATCAATGATATAACAACACTGAATGCATCCATACAAGTCAGTCAATGATATAACAACACTAAATGCATCCATGCAAGGCAATCAATGATATAACAACACTGAATGCATCCATACAAGGCAATCAATGATATAGCAACACTGAATGCATCCATACAAGGCAGTCAATGATATAACAACACTAAATGCATCCATACAAGGCAATCAATGATATAACAACACTAAATGCATCCATGCAAGGCAGTCAATGATATAACAACACTGAATGCATCCATACAAGGCAATCAATGATATAACAATACTAAATGCATCCATAGAAGGCAATCAATGATATAACAACACTGAATGCATCCATACAAGGCAATCAATGATATAACAACACTAAAGGCAGTCAATGATATAACAACACTGAATGCATCCATACAAGGCAATCAATGATATAACAATACTAAATGCATCCATAGAAGGCAATCAATGATATAACAACACTGAATGCATCCATACAAGGCAATCAATGATATAACAACACTGAATGCATCCATACAAGGCAGTCAATGATATACAACACTGAATGCATCCATACAAGTCAGTCAATGATATAACAACACTGAATGCATCCATACAAGGCAATCAATGATATAACAACACTGAATGCATCCATACAAGTCAGTCAATGATATAACAACACTGAATGCATCCATACAAGGCAATCAATGATATAACAACACTGAATGCATCCATACAAGGCAATCAATGATATAACAACACTGAATGCATCCATACAAGGCAATCAATGATATAACAACACTGAATGCATCCATACAAGGCAATCAATGATATAACAACACTAAACACATTCTTAAATGGCTATCAATGATATAACAACACTGAATGCATCCATACAAGGCAGTCAATGATATAACAACACTGAATGCATCCATACAAGGCAGTCAATGATATAACAACACTGAATGCATCCATACAAGGCTATCAATGATATAACAACACTGAATGCATCCATACAAGGCAATCAATGATATAACAACACTAAACACATTCTTAAATGGCTATCAATGATATAACAACACTGAATGCATCCATACAAGGCAATCAATGATATAACAACACTGAATGCATCCATACAAGTCAGTCAATGATATAACAACACTGAAAGCATTCCATACAAGGCAATCAATGATATAACAACACTGAATGCATCCATACAAGGCAATCAATGATATAACAACACTAAACACATTCTTAAATGGCTATCAATGATATAACAACACTGAATGCATCCATACAAGGCAATCAATGATATAACAACACTGAATGCATCCATACAAGTCAGTCAATGATATAACAACACTGAAAGCATTCCATACAAGGCAATCAATGATATAACAACACTGAATGCATCCATACAAGGCAATCAATGATATAACAACACTAAACACATTCTTAAATGGCTATCAATGATATAACAACACTGAATGCATCCATACAAGGCAATCAATGATATAACAACACTGAATGCATCCATACAAGGCAATCAATGATATAACAACACTGAATGCATCCATACAAGGCAATCAATGATATAACAACACTAAATACATTCTTAAATGGCTATCAATGATATAACAACACTGAATGCATCCATACAAGGCAATCAATGATATAACAACACTGAATGCATCCATACAAGGCAATCAATGATATAACAACACTGAATGCATCCATACAAGGCAATCAACGATATAACAACACTAAACACATTCTTAAAAGGCAATCAATGAAGTAGCAACACTAAACACCAAGTTACATTTAAGGGTAAACCAGAACTAGCATTATCTGTTTTCGAAAGGAACAGTACATTCCAAAGAAAGTGTTAGGAAACGGCATTATACCTGTTGAGTTTAACCAGAAAAAGTACAATAACATGATTATGTATACAGACTAATGGGACAATAATGTGTAAAGACTAATGACAGGATTATGTATGCAGATTAATGACAGGATTATGTATGCAGATTAATGACAGGATTATGTATACAGATTAATGACAGGATTATGTATACAGATTAATGACAGGATTATATACAGATTAATGACAGGATTATTTATACAGATTAATGACAGGGTTATATATACAGATTAATAACAGGATTATGTATACAGATTAATGACAGGATTATGTATGCAGATTAATGACAGGATTATGTATACAGATTAATGACAGGATTATATATACAGATTAATGACAGGATTATTTATACAGATTAATGACAGGGTTATATATACAGATTAATAACAGGATTATGTATACAGATTAATGACATGATTATGTATGCAGATTAATGACAGGATTATGTATACAGATTAATGACAGGATTATTTATACAGATTAATGACAGGATTATGTACACAGACTAATGACAGGATTATGTATACAGATTAATGACAGGATTATTTATACAGATTAATGACAGGATTATGTATACAGATTAATAACAGGATTATGTACACAGACTAATGACAGGATTATGTATACAGACTAATGACAGGATTATGTATACAGACTAATGACAGGATTATGTATACAGATTAATGACAGGATTATGTATACAGACTAATGACAGGATTATGTATACAGACTAATGACAGGATTATGTATACAGATTAATAACAGGATTATTTATACAGACTAATGACAGGATTATTTATACAGACTAATGACAGGATTATGTATCCAGATTAATGACAGGATTATGTATACAGACTAATGACAGGATTATGTATACAGATTAATGACAGGATTATTTATACAGACTAATGACAGGATTATTTATACAGACTAATGACAGGATTATGTATACAGATTAATGACAGGATTATGTATACAGACTAATGACAGGATTATTTATACAGACTAATGACAGGATTATGTATACAGATTAATGACAGGATTATGTATACAGACTAATGACAGGATTATTTATACAGATTAATGACAGGATTATGTATACAGATTAATGACAGGAGTATATATACAGATTAATGACAGGATTATTTATACAGATTAATGACATGATTATTTATACAGATTAATGGCAGGAGTATATATACAGATTAATGACAGGATTATTTTTACAGATTAATGACATGATTATTTATACAGATTAATGACAGGAGTATATATACAGATTAATGACAGGATTATTTATACAGACTAATGACAGGATTATGTATACAGACTAATGACAGGATTATGTATACAGATTAATGACAGGATTATTTATACAGATTAATGACAGGATTACTTATACAGACTAATGACAGGATTATGTATACAGATTAATGACATGATTATTTATACAGATTAATGACAGGATTATTTATACAGATTAATGACAGGATTATTTATACAGATTAATGACATGATTATTTATACAGATTAATGACAAGATTATTTATACAGATTAATGACAGGATTATTTATACAGATTAATGACAGGATTATGTATACAGACTAATGACAGGATTATGTATACAGATTAATGACAGGAGTATATACAGATTAATGACAGGATTATTTATACAGATTAATGACAGGATTATGTATACAGACTAATGACAGGATTATTTATACAGATTAATGACAGGATTATTTATACAGTTTAATGACAGGATTATTTATACAGATTAATGACAGGATTATTTATACAGATTAATGACAGGAGTATATATACAGATTAATGACAGGATTATGTGTACAGATTAATGATAGGATTATTTTTACAGATTAATGACATGATTATTTATACAGATTAATGACAGGAGTATATATACAGATTAATGACAGGATTATTTATACAGACTAATGACAGGATTATGTATACAGACTAATGACAGGATTATTTATACAGATTAATGACAGGATTATTTATACAGACTAATGACAGGATTATTTATACAGATTAATGACAGGAGTATATATACAGAATAATGACAGGATTATTTATACAGATTAATGACAGGAGTATATATACAGACTAATGACAGGATTATGTATACAGACTAATGACAGGATTATTTATACAGATTAACGACAGGATTATTTATACAGATTAATGACAGGATTATATGTACAGATTAATGACAGGATTATTTATACAGATTAATGACAAGATAATATATAGATGTGTACTAGTGTACTAGTAAGATGTTACACCTTGAATACACTGTGCCACTAAAGACGTTATACCTTTAAGACAGTGTAACTCTTCAGATGTCAACACTAACTATTCTTTAACCTTATCTGCAGGTGATGTATTTGTGGTAATCAGTTTTTAAAATCTACACACTTGGTATCACAGCAGTTGTCTCTTAAAGCAAAATACATCTAGGAGTACCAAATAATGATCAATAAAAACAACATACTTTTCATAAGCTGAGTGATTTCGACAGCAACCAGTCAGTCAGTGTTGTTCACTCAATAATGGATGGCGCTGTTTAATACATCTATATAAAATTAGATAGATAGTACTGTATATAGTGTTGATGACAAACATTCTACCTACTATAGTATACTTAACCCATCGTCTCCTATTCCCCAACTCATGTGAAATATGTTCCTAAAACATCGACTAAACTATCCTAGTATAATGTTACTTCTGGCACTGTTAGATAGCTAGAACAGATGGTTGTATTACAGGATATTTCTCGAGATTTTCTCATACGTATAATAAATCAGCTCATTGGGCCATTTGTAAGTTATATGTTAGTACCTGGTTTGATTTCATTTAATTGTGAGTGATGATTATGTGTGCTACAGTAAGTAGAATATATCATAAAGCATATTTTAACTATTAAGTTATGTCCAAAAACTTGCAAACTCAGCTTTAGGTAATTTTAAAACTTTGCTATTGGCAAATCTTTGCCCTGGTATTCAATCACAGTATGAACAATTTGGTGACCAGGTATCGTGTATTTCACATTACATGAAAAGGGAAACAGCTTGTGATCACAGTTTTGCAATGATCGAAGACATTTATTACCACACAAAAACATAAGTAATAATCCATGTATACGTACACGCGTACACAGGCACGTTAATATAGATAAACGCACACACACACACATATATATATATATATATATATATATATATATATATATATATATATAACATTGGTCCAAATTGTTTCCACACTGCGATCTCAAAACATGTCATAGTCCCCTCTCACCCAATGCTACACAGATATTTCTATACCTACATTAAAATAGATGAGAGAGTTCACTTCATATTTCATATCATTCTATATGTGTGCTTCGCAAAATAAAATCTCACATTAAGCTATATTTTATATTTGGGGTATTTAGCCAGCATGGCTTTTTGCTTCACTCTAAATTTGAGGAAGATACAATATCATTATGATGGCTGCTTGTGCGGAGTGTGAACGAGGGATGTCCCTGACTAATGATGAATACTTTGTTTGAAAATAAGGACATGTAGGAGTCCATGTAAAGGCTTAAAATAACACCATACACAGAATTGAAAACCATAGGATACAGTGTGCATGCATGCATGTATGTATGTATGTATGTATGTATGTATTTATGTGTGTGTGTGTGTGTGTGTGTGTGTGTGTGTGTGTGCGCTTGTGTGTGTATGTATGTGTGTATGTGTGTGTGTATATATGTATGTATGTATGTATGTATGTATGTATGTATGTATGTATGTATATGTATAATCAGGAAGGTTTAGTTTAAACAATGCACTGGAAGTGTGTTATGGATTATGATGATAATGTCAAAACGGTTGGATTGACAGAGTTCTACGTTTGGAGTCTGATTTATTAAAATACTCCAGTGATATGACATCACCAATCGTCGTATTGTATTAACAGCCGACCTCATCGCTACCATCACTGCAGTCTTCCCAGTGTATATCACATCTCCAACTTTCTGGAATACAATTCCCATTAGCACAGGTCCACTGGGCACCAGGACAGCCACCATTAGCTTTAAGACAATAAAAATCAAAATAACCTTTCCACTTCTTGCAGAAGGAAATTCGAGTTGGTAAATGCTTACTCTGAACTTATGTTCTACTAAAACACAAATTGAATAAGAATAGAAATCAGATATGTACCAATGAATTATGGGTTACCTCCCAACGTTTATGCCTTTACCAAGGGGGCCAGCGAGCATGTAATTGATCGATCGATCGATCTATGTATTGATTTATTTGTTATTTGGATGAATGATTGACCGATTGAATGATCATTTTTTCTGGCGCAATATAACTTATTTTTTGTGTGATATTGATCAATTGACTCATTGATTTTTGTGGTGATATAAACTGTTTTTCTTCTTTCCCTGGTTACTTTTCTCTCTTTCAGCTGTATGTAGTTCTCTCTTTATTGGCTAAATAAAGACACCTTGTCCATTCTTCTCTTATCAAAATTAAAACACTCCTAATCTTATAATTGGCAAGAGATCACTTACATTGACAGTTTGCTTTATCTCTTATTTTCTGGGAGATTATCACACTCATTCATGCTAGTGTGTGCATGATTGACTGTTTGTCCAGTGTGATAATCTCCCAGAAGATTAGACATAAAGCAAATTTTCGGCTGTAACTGATCCATGTTAATCATGAGATTAGGGGTGTTTTAATTTAGATAAGAGTCTTTATTTAGTCAATAAAGAGAGAATTATATACAGCTACAGACAAATAAGAAATGATACAACTGAAAGAGAGTAAAGTAGCAAGGGAAAGAAGAAAACAGTTGTATATCACCCCCAAAAAAATTCAATTGAATAATATCACACACAAAATCAGTTATATTGCACTACAAAAACTGATCATTCAATCGATCAATCATGCAACCAAATGATAAATCAATCAATCAATCAATCAATCAATCAATCAATCAATCAATCAATCAATCAATCAATCAATCAATCAATCAATCAATCAATCAATCAATCAATTGATCAGTCGATCTATCAATAAAGTACATGTTCACTGTCCCCTGTGCCTTTACTTACAATTTGTTAGACAAATGAATTCATAGATAAGCAAGGAAATCCATTTGAATATTCGGCAATTAGTGGGGGGGGGGGGTTCATTAGTAGAATATAATATACAATATTTGGATATTTGAAGGGTATTGATAATGTGGAACAGTTTAAACATGAGCTGAAAACATGTCTTTTTAACAGCATTATGGACTATATTGATTTTAATGAATTTACTTTGATTGTAGTATTTTATTAGTTTTATCAGGTCTTTTAGGTATGTGTATTTTTCGAGTTTAACTGTACAGGTATTTAATTTTATTTCATTTCCCAATCCTTTTAATTTGTAATTGTTATTGTGTTCAGCACTTTTACAATAGAAATGGCGTTGTAGAAAATAAATAAATGTTAAATGCCAACTGTTAAAATATTAATATACCCTGTGAAAACCAAATAAAGGCGGATGTACCCAGTTAAAATATACTACATATGCATATATATAATCTGTGAAAATTTACTACATAAAGACGTATATACCCTGTGAAAATTTACCACATGAAGACGGATATACAAGTGTGAAAATTTACCACATGAAGACGGATATACAAGTGTGAAAATTACCACATGAAGACGGATATACAAGTGTGAAAATTTACCACATGAAGACGGATATACAAGTGTGAAATTTACCACACGAAGACGGATATACAAGTGTGAAAATTTACCACATGAAGACGGATATACAAGTGTGAAATTTACCACATGAAGACGGATATACAAGTGTGAAAATTTACCACACAAAAACGGATATACAAGTGTGAAAATTTACCACATAAAGATGGATGCACCCTGTGAGCACTTGCCACATGGAGATAGATGCACCATGGGTAACTTAATACTTACCACAGATATATCTTATAACAACTTACAATGTAAAGACGGATCTACCCTGTGAAATCTTACAAGTAACCACAGTCATACAGATCTACCCGGTGAAATCTTAAATTTAGCCACAGTCAGATGGATCTACCCTGTGAAAACTTAACACTTACCACAGTCAGACGGAAGCTCATCGCTGCCATCACCACAATCATCCCAATCATCACATTGCCAATAGACAGGTATACAAGAGCCATTGTCACACAGGAAGCCGGTGCAAGCGCCTAGAAAAGTGTTCAATGAAATAAGACTAATGTTAAATGTATTGCAAAATATTGCAGCGTTAGAGCCATAATTGGTTCTAGTAATATCTGGAGAAAGAGATGCAGGTATTATGACGACTAACATACAATATTTGCCTTGGTGGTGTGGATAACATGTTCAAAGACGGATGTACAAGTGTGAAATTTACCACATGAAGACGGATATACAAGTGTGAAAATTTACCACACAAAAACGGATATACAAGTGTGAAAATTTACCACATGAAAACGGATATACAAGTGTGAAATTTACCACACGAAGACAGATATACAAGTGTGAAAATTTACCACACAAAAACGGATATACAAGTGTGAAAATTTACCACACAAAAACGGATATACAAGTGTGAAAATTTACCACATAAAGATGGATGCACCCTGTGAGCACTTGCCACATGGAGATAGATGCACCATGGGTAACTTAATACTTACCACAGATATATCTTATAACAACTTACAATGTAAAGACGGATCTACCCTGTGAAATCTTACAAGTAACCACAGTCATACAGATCTACCCGGTGAAATCTTAAATTTAGCCACAGTCAGATGGATCTACCCTGTGAAAACTTAACACTTACCACAGTCAGACGGAAGCTCATCGCTGCCATCACCACAATCATCCCAATCATCACATTGCCAATGGTCAGGTATACAAGAGCCACTGTCACACAGGAAGCCGGTGCAAGGGCCTAGAAAAGTGTTCAATGAAATAAGCCTAATGTTAAATGTATTGCAAAATATTGCAGCGTTAGAGCCATAATTGGTTCTAGTAATATCTGGAGAAAGAGATGCAGGTATTATGACGACTAACATACAATATTTGCCTTGGTGGTGTGGATAACATGTTCAAATGCAACTTGAAATAAATCCTGCTAGATACAGTGTGAACTCGATAATACTGTACCTGTACATGCTAATGTGTGTCATGTATTTCGGAAATAAAATAATTTGATAGGTATGTATGTATGTATGTATGTATGTATGTATGTATGTATGTATGTATGTATGTATGTATGTATGTGTGTGTGTGTGTGTGTGTATGTATGTATGTATGTATGTATGTATGTATGTATGTGTGTGTGTGTGTGTGTGTATGTATGTATGTATGTATGTATGTATGTATGTATGTATGTATGTATGTATGTAAGTAGGTAGGTACGTAGGTAGGTAGGTAGGTAGGTAAGTGTGTGTGTATGTATGTATATATGTATGTATGTATGTATGTATGTATGTATGTAGGTAGGTAGGTAGGTAGGTAGGTAGGTAGGTAGGTGTGTGTGTGTATGTATGTATGTATGTATGTATGTATGTATGTATGTATGTATGTATGAATTTGCGTTTGCCTGATATCTCAAAAACTATAGCGTCAATTCTAATTGAACTTGTTACATGTCTTCCCTACAATAATGAAAAAAGTTAGGTTTTGGGAAACATCATAAGAATATGAATGGGTTGTCTGCATAATAACTACTTCAGTAATTAGACTATACCCAAAGAATGCAGGATTCAAATTCAACATAATTTGGTACATTCAGCATTGATAACAAGTGCACATTTCCTGTAAAGTTTATTGATGAACATTGCAAAAATGATGATTTTTGGTGATGTCAAATAGGCAATATCTTAAGAATGTGAAGTCAATTAGGCAATATCTTATGATGTCAATTAGGCAATATCTTAAGAATGTGATGTCACTTAAGCAACGTGTAGAATATGATGTCAATTAGGCAATATCTTTAGAATGTGATTTCAATCAGGCAATATGTTAATGTGATGTCAATTAGGCAGTATCATAAGAATGTAATGTGTATTGGGCAATATCTTACGAATGTATTCTTAGAAATCACAGAAAACTTCATGAGTTAATATGATGAAAACTAAATGTAATAAGGTTACCAAAGCATATGTATAAAGAGATACTTTTGACATACTTACATCCCAGTTCATCAATACCATTACCACAATCATCATACAGGTCGCATACCCAATTACGAGGAATGCAATTACCAACATAACACTCGAATTGTGGATAACAGTCACTAAGTGGAAACTCTGTTCAAGGAAATAGAACACTTTACCATTTGTTGCCATAAAATCTTTTAAATGCATTGTGTTCAGAGTTTTTTTAAATTGTGGAAATTCAAAATCTTTGTGGACAGTTTTATTCATGTTTTTAATGGCATGCAGATGATAAATTATTCTAATTCTTTAACATACAGTTGTAGGTTAGATATAGAGAGATGGATGACTAGCAATTAACCAATATATATAGTAGTAACAACAAGATGGTTCCAATGGTGACAGTATAGGTATTGGCAAGGCCTTTGGTGACAATGCTTATGATGACCTGGATATAAAGGTGGTACCAGTGGTGACAATAGAAGTGATGGTATGGATATGAAGGTGATGCCGATGGTGACAATAGAAGTGATGGCATGGATATGAAGGTGATGCCAATTGTGACAATAGAAGTGATGGTATGGATATGAAGGTGATGCCGATGGTGACAATAGATGTGATGGCATGGATATGAAGGTGGTGCCAGTGGTGACAATAGAGGTGATGGCATGGATATGAAGGTGATGCCAGTGGTGACAATAGATGTGATGGCATGGATATGAAGGTGATGCCGATGGTGACAATAGAGGTGATGGCATGGATATGAAGGTGATGCCAGTGGTGACAATAGAGGTGATGGCATGGATATGAAGGTGATGCCAGTGGTGACAATAGAAGTGATGGCATGGATATGAAGGTGATGCAAGTGGTGACAATATAGGTGATGGCATGGATATGAAGGTGATGGCATGGATATGAAGGCGGTGCCAGTGGTGACAATATAGGTGATGGCATGGATATGAAGGTGGTGCCAGTGGTGACAATATAGGTGATGGCATGGATATGAAGGTGATGCCAGTGGTGACAATATAGGTGATGGCATGGATATGAAGGTGATGCTGATGGTGACAGTAGATGTGATGGCATGGATATGAAGGTGATGCCAGTGGTGACAATATAGGTGATGGCATGGATATGAAGGTGATGCCGATGGTGACAGTAGATGCGATGGCATGGATATGAAGGTGATGCCAGTGGTGACAATAGAGGTGATGGCATGGATATGAAGGTGATGCCAGTGGTGACAATAGAAGTGATGGCATGGATATGAAGGTGATGCCAGTGGTGACAATAGAAGTGATGGCATGGATATGAAGGTGATGCCAGTGGTGACAATAGTGGTGATGGCATGGATATGAAGGTGTTGCCAGTGGTGACAATAGAGGTGATGGCATGAATATGAAGGTGGTGCCAGTGGTGACAATAGAAGTGATGGCATGAATATGAAGGTGGTGCCAGTGGTGACAATAGATGTGATGGCATGGATATGAAGGTGATGTCAGTGGTGACAATAGAGGTGATGGCGTGGATATGAAGGTGATGCCGATGGTGACAATAGATGTAATGGCATGGATATGAAGGTGATGCCAGTGGTGACAATAGATGTGATGTCATGGATATGAAGGTGATGCCGATGGTGACAATATAGGTGATGGCATGGATATGAAGGTGATGCCAGTGGTGACAATATAGGTGATGGCATGGATATGAAGGTGTTGCTGATGGTGACAGTAGATGTGATGGCATGGATATGAAGGTGATGCCAGTGGTGACAATATAGGTGATGGCATGGATATGAAGGTGATGCCGATGGTGACAGTAGATGTGATGGCATGGATATGAAGGTGATGCCAGTGGTGACAATAGAAGTGATGGCATGGATATGAAGGTGATGCCGATGGTGACAATAGAAGTGATGGCATGGATATGAATGTGGTGCCGATGGTGACAATAGAAGTGATGGCATGGATATGAAGGTGATGCCGATGGTGACAATAGAGGTGATGGCATGGATATGAAGGTGATGCCGATGGTGACAATAGAAGTGATGGCATGGATATGAAGGTGATGCCGATGGTGACAATAGAAGTGATGGCATGGATATGAAGGTGATGCCAGTAGTGACAATAGAAGTGATGGCATGGATATGAAGGTGGTGCCGATGGTGACAATAGAAGTGATGGCATGGATATGAAGGTGATGCCAGTGGTGACAATAGAAGTGATGGCATGGATATGAAGGTGATGCCGATGGTGACAATAGAAGTGATGGTATGGATATGAAGGTGATGCGAGTAGTGACAATAGAAGTGATGGCATGGATATGAAGGTGTTGCCAGTGGTGACAATAGAGGTGATGGCATGAATATGAAGGTGGTGCCAGTGGTGACAATAGAGGTGATGGCATGAATATTAAGGTGATGCCAGTGGTGACAATAGAGGTGATGGCATGGATATGAAGGTGATGTCAGTGGTGACAATAGATGTGATGGCATGGATATGAAGGTGATGCCGATGGTGACAATAGAGGTGATGGCATGGATATGAAGGTGATGCCAGTGGTGACAATATAGGTGATGGCATGGATATGAAGGTGATGCCGATGGTGACAGTAGATGCGATGGCATGGATATGAAGGTGATGCCAGTGGTGACAATAGAGATGATGGCATGGATATGAAGGTGATGCCAGTGGTGACAATAGAAGTGATGGCATGGATATGAAGGTGATGCCAGTGGTGACAATAGAAGTGATGGCATGGATATGAAGGTGATGCCAGTGGTGACAATAGTGGTGATGGCATGGATATGAAGGTGTTGCCAGTGGTGACAATAGAGGTGATGGCATGAATATGAAGGTGGTGCCAGTGGTGACAATAGAGGTGATGGCATGAATATGAAGGTGGTGCCAGTGGTGACAATAGAAGTGATGGCATGAATATGAAGGTGGTGCCAGTGGTGACAATAGATGTGATGGCATGGATATGAAGGTGATGTCAGTGGTGACAATAGAGGTGATGGCGTGGATATGAAGGTGATGCCGATGGTGACAATAGATGTAATGGCATGGATATGAAGGTGATGCCAGTGGTGACAATAGAAGTGATGGCATGGATATGAAGGTGATGCCGATGGTGACAATAGAGGTGATGGCATGGATATGAAGGTGATGCCAGTGGTGACAATATAGGTGATGGCATGGATATGAAGGTGATGCCGATGGTGACAGTAGATGTGATGGCATGGATATGAAGGTGATGCCAGTGGTGACAATATAGGTGATGGCATGGATATGAAGGTGATGCCGATGGTGACAGTAGATGTGATGGCATGGATATGAAGGTGATGCCAGTGGTGACAATAGAAGTGATGGCATGGATATGAAGGTGATGCCGATGGTGACAATAGAAGTGATGGTATGGATATGAAGGTGGTGCCGATGGTGACAATAGAAGTGATGGCATGGATATGAAGGTGATGCCGATGGTGACAATAGAGGTGATGGCATGGATATGAAGGTGATGCCGATGGTGACAATAGAAGTGATGGCATGGATATGAAGGTGATGCCAGTGGTGACAATAGAAGTGATGGCATGGATATGAAGGTGATGCCGATGGTGACAATAGAAGTGATGGTATGGATATGAAGGTGATGCGAGTAGTGACAATAGAAGTGATGGCATGGATATGAAGGTGTTGCCAGTGGTGACAATAGAGGTGATGGCATGAATATGAAGGTGGTGCCAGTGGTGACAATAGAGGTGATGGCATGAATATGAAGGTGATGCCAGTGGTGACAATAGAGGTGATGGCATGGATATGAAGGTGATGCCAGTGGTGACAATAGATGTGATGGCATGGATATGAAGGTGATGCCGATGGTGACAATAGAGGTGATGGCATGGATATGAAGGTGATGCCAGTGGTGACAATATAGGTGATGGCATGGATATGAAGGTGATGCCGATGGTGACAGTAGATGCGATGGCATGGATATGAAGGTGATGCCAGTGGTGACAATAGAGGTGATGGCATGGATATGAAGGTGATGCCAGTGGTGACAATAGAAGTGATGGCATGGATATGAAGGTGATGCCAGTGGTGACAATAGAAGTGATGGCATGGATATGAAGGTGATGCCAGTGGTGACAATAGTGGCGATGGCATGGATATGAAGGTGTTGCCAGTGGTGACAATAGAGGTGATGGCATGAATATGAAGGTGGTGCCAGTGGTGACAATAGAGGTGATGGCATGAATATGAAGGTGGTGCCAGTGGTGACAATAGAAGTGATGGCATGAATATGAAGGTGGTGCCAGTGGTGACAATAGATGTGATGGCATGGATATGAAGGTGATGTCAGTGGTGACAATAGAGGTGATGGTGTGGATATGAAGGTGATGCCGATGGTGACAATAGATGTAATGGCATGGATATGAAGGTGATGCCAGTGGTGACAATAGATGTGATGGCATGGATATGAAGGTGATGCCGATGGTGACAATAGAGGTGATGGCATGGATATGAAGGTGATGCCAGTGGTGACAATATAGGTGATGGCATGGATATGAAGGTGATGCCGATGGTGACAGTAGATGTGATGGCATGGATATGAAGGTGATGCCAGTGGTGACAATATAGGTGATGGCATGAATATGAAGGTGATGCCGATGGTGACAGTAGATGTGATGGCATGGATATGAAGGTGATGCCAGTGGTGACAATAGAAGTGATGGCATGGATATGAAGGTGATGCCGATGGTGACAATAGAAGTGATGGCATGGATATGAAGGTGGTGCCGATGGTGACAGTAGAAGTGATGGCATGGATATGAAGGTGATGCCGATGGTGACAATAGAGGTGATGGCATGGATATGAAGGTGATGCCGATGGTGACAATAGAAGTGATGGCATGGATATGAAGGTGATGCCGATGGTGACAATAGAAGTGATGGCATGGATATGAAGGTGATGCCAGTAGTGACAATAGAAGTGATGGCATGGATATGAAGGTGATGCCGATGGTGACAATAGAAGTGATGGCATGGATATAAAGGTGATGCCAGTGGTGACAATAGAAGTGATGGCATGGATATGAAGGTGATGCCGATGGTGACAATAGAAGTGATGGTATGGATATGAAGGTGATGCGAGTAGTGACAATAGAAGTGATGGCATGGATATGAAGGTGTTGCCAGTGGTGACAATAGAGGTGATGGCATGAATATGAAGGTGATGCCAGTGGTGACAATAGAGGTGATGGCATGGATATGAAGGTGATGCCAGTGGTGACAATAGAAGTGATGGCATGGATATGAAGGTGATGCCAGTGGTGACAATAGAAGTGATGGCATGGATATGAAGGTGATGCCAGTGGTGACAATAGTGGCGATGGCATGGATATGAAGGTGTTGCCAGTGGTGACAATAGAGGTGATGGCATGAATATGAAGGTGGTGCCAGTGGTGACAATAGAGGTGATGGCATGAATATGAAGGTGGTGCCAGTGGTGACAATAGAAGTGATGGCATGAATATGAAGGTGGTGCCAGTGGTGACAATAGATGTGATGGCATGGATATGAAGGTGATGTCAGTGGTGACAATAGAGGTGATGGTGTGGATATGAAGGTGATGCCGATGGTGACAATAGATGTAATGGCATGGATATGAAGGTGATGCCAGTGGTGACAATAGATGTGATGGCATGGATATGAAGGTGATGCCGATGGTGACAATAGAGGTGATGGCATGGATATGAAGGTGATGCCAGTGGTGACAATATAGGTGATGGCATGGATATGAAGGTGATGCCGATGGTGACAGTAGATGTGATGGCATGGATATGAAGGTGATGCCAGTGGTGACAATATAGGTGATGGCATGAATATGAAGGTGATGCCGATGGTGACAGTAGATGTGATGGCATGGATATGAAGGTGATGCCAGTGGTGACAATAGAAGTGATGGCATGGATATGAAGGTGATGCCGATGGTGACAATAGAAGTGATGGCATGGATATGAAGGTGGTGCCGATGGTGACAGTAGAAGTGATGGCATGGATATGAAGGTGATGCCGATGGTGACAATAGAGGTGATGGCATGGATATGAAGGTGATGCCGATGGTGACAATAGAAGTGATGGCATGGATATGAAGGTGATGCCGAT
Organism: Glandiceps talaboti; assembly: GCF_964340395.1. Taxonomy (NCBI): domain Eukaryota; kingdom Metazoa; phylum Hemichordata; class Enteropneusta; family Spengelidae; genus Glandiceps; species Glandiceps talaboti. The sequence continues at coordinate 1,399,126 of NC_135565.1, read as the reverse complement.
GGTGACAATAGAAGTGATGGCATGGATATGAAGGTGATGCCAGTAGTGACAATAGAAGTGATGGCATGGATATGAAGGTGATGCCGATGGTGACAATAGAAGTGATGGCATGGATATAAAGGTGATGCCAGTGGTGACAATAGAAGTGATGGCATGGATATGAAGGTGATGCCGATGGTGACAATAGAAGTGATGGTATGGATATGAAGGTGATGCGAGTAGTGACAATAGAAGTGATGGCATGGATATGAAGGTGTTGCCAGTGGTGACAATAGAGGTGATGGCATGAATATGAAGGTGGTGCCAGTGGTGACAATAGAGGTGATGGCATGAATATGAAGGTGATGCCAGTGGTGACAATAGAGGTGATGGCATGGATATGAAGGTGATGCCAGTGGTGACAATAGATGTGATGGCATGGATATGAAGGTGATGCCGATGGTGACAATAGAGGTGATGGCATGGATGAAGGTGATGCCAGTGGTGACAATAGAGGTGATGGCATGGATATGAAGGTGATGCCAGTGGTGACAATAGAAGTGATGGCATGGATATGAAGGTGATGCCAGTGGTGACAATAGAGGTGATGACATGGATATGACGATGGTGCCATTGCATTGTTTGTATTAATGATTTATGATACAGCAGGTGATACCAATCTAAACATCGTACTTGTGCAGTCTTTTTCGTCAGTATCTTCTGGACAATCACCAGTCAAGTCACAACGTTGGTCTGCATCGATACAATTTCCATCGTTGCAAGCAAAAGCCTGACAGGGGCCTGAACAGATGATATTCAAAAATATATTATGGTCATGTACATTTTAAATGTATTAAATACTATATTTCAAACACACTAATTCAATAAACAGCTATTAAAAAGTTTGCCATGATTAAAAGTTGCTTTTTGCAGTGATTTGAAATATCCTGCACTTTCTCTAAGTATATAATAATGGTGCTCCATTAACAAGTCTATGACATGGTTAGAATACAGTTAGAAACAACTTCACTTCAGTCTGTAGGTTTAAATTTTTCGATTTAGCTATTTTCGAAGTGCAATCCCTAAATGACTATATCCTGCATTTGACACCACAGTTTCTTGAATGTACGTATAATACAGTTCACCTATAGTACATTAATTAATACATACATACATACATTAATGCAAACGTGCATACATACATACATACATACATACATACATACATACATACATACATACATGCATGCATGCATGCATACATACATACATACATACATACATACGTACGTACGTACGTACGTACGTACGTACGTACGTACATACATACATACATACATACATACATACATACATACATGCATGCATGCATGCATGCATGCATACAGACAGACAGACAGACAGACAGACAGACATACAGACATACAGACAGACAGACAGACAGACAGACAGACATTCACGCATGCACGCAGATAGATAGATAGATAGATAGATAGATAGATAGATAGATAGATAGATAGATAGATAGATAGATAGATAGATAGATAGATTTTCTTGGCTTACACGAACTCTCATCACTGCCATCTCTACAGTCATCAAACCCATCACATGCATAATCTTCAGGGATACAGTTCCGATTGTCACAGACGAAGTCTGGGCCACAGGATGCTAAGTGTCAACAACATTCGCATGTTAGGCTTAGAAACAAAATATTCACATGTTTATTATAATGGTTCAATGCTATTATCTATTCCATGTGTGAGGTATTGTTTGAAAATATCATTGTAGTTGAATTATGACCTTAATGTAGTGATTCTGACTACAATCGGCATCTGATTTGGGATGGATCATGGTCGGTGTGCCTTGTAATTTAAAGAAGTGTAGCACAGCGTTTTCAGCAGTTATAGTAATTATCTGATACCATGGCATGAGATAGATAAGTTGATACCTATATTTATTTATTTATTTATTTATTTATTTATTTATTTATTTATTTATTTATTTATTTATTTACTTACTTACTTACTTATTTATTTATTTATTTATTTGTTTATTTATTTATGTATTTATTTATTTATACATAAACTGAATTGTCTTTAACGTTCTTATTGATGTCACCTATATCACCTAAGGAGGTCGCTTTTTATCATATGTCGCACCCAAACTATGGAACTCTGTGTAACTTGACATTCGCCAAGCCTCCAGCCTGGATAGTTTCAAAACAAAACTGTAGACTTATTTGTTCATCAAAGCCTATGGTGTGCTACCAAAAAGAGTTACTTCTTAACAAAAAATCCCTCACCATTGGTTAGATTTTTCCATCTGAAAATTCGCTTAATGTGGAATTGATAAATATGTGAAGCTTATTTCAGGCTGTAAAAATCGTAGAGTAAAATGTAAATAAATATCGTGTTCATTGTGAATGAGGTGTAGCATTTGCATACGTACATATACGGCAAAAGAAAGTAAGTTGTGCCTATTCCACAGTCAAAGCGGATATAATAGGACTATCCACGTGTAGAGGCATCGACTACATTTACATGAAATGTGCCACATGCCCATGTTATAATTTTGACCGACAAAAATAATTGTATCACATGGTAAATGTAATAGACAAGGTGGGATTATTCTTGACATATAGACACCTATCATGCATGGAGTCCATGCAGAAAATCTTATTTTTATGTCCAACCAATTTAAATGTGCACGGTTTTATCTTTACAATCATAGATCACCCTGACCCATACACTGTGCACAGAGTTAGGATGACCTTCTTTTTTTGTTTCTCATCTCCAGTGGAATAGTCAGGCGGGGCAGGCAGGCGAAATAAAAAAAAAGAGGGGGGGGGGGCAAGGAAAAAAAATCTGTATTTTTTCAGTTCTATTCTCTGTCCTTTCTGTCCTGTCAGTCTCTCCACAACTTCTTTTCTCTTCTCTTTATTGAATTACTTATTTCAGGTCTCTTTCCTTCATTGTAGCAATGTTGACAAGTCTGTAGAACAACTTTGAAGATGAATAGATCCTGATGGGTGTATATTTGTAGCCATGAACTATTGTATGATTTTATCAGGAGTACTAACATTCGTCCTATTAATCAAAGTGGCATTGACATCGCTAGCAATTTTTTCAAGTTATCCAATTTGACTTTTAGTATGTAACTTTTTGAAACACTTACATGATTGTCATCAGTGTGGTAGAGGAATTTTCATTTTTATAAATCATAACTTCTATGAAAGATTTTTCTCAAGTGTCAACTTGTCAAAATAATCCACCAGATAACATGTAAACATTTCTAGAACTCCTTCGGGATTACTGTATAAACATAGGTAACATGCCATGCAAGTCTTGGTTGGCCTTGCAGTACAGTATACATTACGCGTCTTCTGTAACTTGTAGACGCCATGAGGAACGTTTGATGTTCGTTCGAACCTTACAATCTTGCTGTGTTGAACTCAGGGGTCGGTCGGAAATAAAAAACGTGTTTTTTTTCTGATCATGGTTGGAGCTGCAAATTAGGGTCGGTCGGGAGATGAGAAACAGAAAAATAAATAGGGCCGCCCTTATATATGTTCCTCACATAGTTTATACATCACCCTGGCCCATGCATTGCACACACACACACACACACACACACACACACACACACGCACACGCACACGCACACGCACACGCACACACACACACACACACACACACACACACATGTATGTTATTACTCAGTGACATTCAAACTTATAACCTTCAGCTGAGTAAGAGTGTCTTTGTTTTGCGCCCTGTATTCCTTTAAATGTACAGAAATGTTAGTGATATGCTTTGTTGTTCTTGCATAAACTGCACACTCTGTGGTGGTAATTTGGATATTGTTCATAAATTTAGGAATTCATGTTTACGATTGCGTGACGACGAACGCATTCACTGTCACTACTGAACTTTCGCCGTTCTGAGTGGATTTTTTGACGATTTCCCTGTGACGTGAAACGAACAGTTCAAAGACTTGTTATAATGTATACAACGATGATATTTTATAGGGTTGACAATAAACTTGTCACTGGCAATGCTGGCCGGATTTCTAGTTGTCTGCTAGGTTTGTTTACAAGGGGACGTTCAGTGATCACATGATGCAACAAGCAATAATATGGCTGTTGCTGAAAAATACACCTACATATCTGCAGATCTCTCGACCAATCAGAATGTGAGATTGGTGAGGAATGAATTCGGTTGAATCCAAGCAACACAGAGTATGAGAGAAATGTATTCGGTTGAATTCATGCAACACAGTTAGGGTATGAGAAGAATGTATTCGGTTGAATTCATGCAACACAGTTAGGGTATGAGAAGAATGTATTCGGTTGAATTCATGCAACACAGTTAGGGTATGAGAAGAATGTATTCGGTTGAATTCATGCAACACAGTTAGGGTATGAGAAGAATGTATTCGGTTGAATTCATGCAACACAGTTAGGGTATGAGAAGAATGTATTCGGTTGAATTCAAGCAACAGAGTATGAGAGGAATGTATTCGGTTGAATTCATGAGAGTAATGTATTTGGTTGGATTCATGAGAGGAATGTATTCGATTGGATTCATGAGAGGAATGTATTTGGTTGGATTCATGCAACAGAGTATGAGAGGAATGTATTCGATTGAATTCATGAGAGGAATGTCTACCTACTTGCTTGTTGACAAACAAAAGTACGGCTGTCGGTGCAGGCTATATCATTCCACGTCCCATCGTCACCACTAAATAAAATGAACAAAAAAATGTGAATATACGTCTATTCATTTATGGCAATTTACTAAAATTGACGTAGGATGCGTTTTGACCCTGTTTGACCTTATTTACATTTTTGTCTGTTTTCTTCCCATCTCTCTCAAACTTAAGCGCACGCTGACATCAAACACAGAATTTAATATGCGCAGCCTTATAATGTTTGGGGGACGGTTACATTTTACAATCCAAATTTAAGATTCAATGATTGTCAATTTGTTTTGTGTGTTTTGAGATGTAAAAGTGAGATGAGCACTCAACATTTATTTTTACGAGTACTTTACATGCCAAAGTAGAAATACCTATAATTGTATAAAAAAAAATAAAACGATGCATTTTATTGAGTGTACACTCTCACCGTATCACTCACACTGTCCGTGAATGTTGTCGTTAAAATATCTACATATAATTATCAGTTATAGTAACCGATGCCAAGTTTATCACTCTTTTATTGAACAAATACATATATAGCCTTTCAAATCTGTACTGCACATTGGCATTCTCCCTCTTCGTTGCAAAATTAAACTCATACATGTATTGACTCAAGTATTACCAGTGAGTCAGATTAGAGTGGCACTGATAATGGCAATACTGAAGGTGAACGTGATGATGATGACAATGATATCAGGGAACTTTTACAGTGACCAGATCAGGCAGAGTATGCACAACATGGTAAGCACGTTTTAGATACTAACTAGATTGTGTATGATTATAAGAGAAATGTAACTAGCCAGTCTTTTACTGTTTGTCACTTTTTCTGTACAAATATTGCTTTCTAATACAGTGTCAAAATCATTTAATTTGTATGTATACATATAATGGGAATATTGTTTAACGTTCAGTATATGCAAATGTCATGGGGCCGGGGGGGGGGGGTCATGTTTTAAACAAGCGACCTATCGGTCAGAATAGCTCCGCTGTTTTTTTTTAAATTTAATTTTTTATTTTGGTGACATGTAGAAGTGGTTCAGGTCTTCAGCTCTTCGAGTCACTATGCAGTTTTGTTTTAGCGATGCAATAAAGTGGTTAGTGGTTTCATATGATGTCTCACTATAAAACACATTTTACACAGAAGTTGGTAATGTATTGTACTTTTATACCATAGTCACCATTTTATAACAAAAATCTACTGTTATGAAAAATTGCACAAAATCTCAGAAAAAAATGACTGGGAAATGCACACAAGAAAAAGAAAAAAAGAGGATTTTGAGGTTGGCTATAAGTAATTCCAGTGTCTTACAGCTGTAACCCTGGAAAATTTTAATGAAGAATGAAATAAACTAGGGATCTAAAATAATTTTGAGGCAATTTGAATTTCAATTTTCTAACAAATTTACAAAGTCAACAACATTCAACTTGTTCTAGTTGTGGTAGATATATATAGGGAAGAAATGTATTAATCGCCATCTTAGTTTCCGTACGGCGACAATCTCAAGTACCCGGAAGAGAGTCATTCTCAGCCATACGTTACAGTGGTAACACTCGTTCATGTTCGGTTACCTTTCACAAAGAAAACACAACGAAATGGTTGAAATGGTCTTTTTTTAATTTCTTTTCATCACAACAACAAAATCTGCGTGATCAAAAGTGTTGTAAACTAAACCAGAAAGAATTATCGGACTGGCTAAACTTCCCGATGAACTGGAAGGTCCTACTACTTCCAAGTAAGCCTCGATAGTACTATAGTACGTGAGAAAATCGTCTCAAACTAGCGATACAACTTTCAAAATATAACTTGACATGTCTTCATTTGTTAGAGTTATACAATTCAAGACGGGTTTTCACTCGAAAACAACAATTCTGTGAATAATGACACTCTGAACGCAGCGATTTCTCGGACGATGTTACCACTGTAACGTATGGCTGACAACGACTTGCTT